>NC_057807.1:398091916-398110222 GCF_018294505.1 Triticum aestivum
TGAACAGGAACCCGTGGTGTGGAGGGCTGGATGAATAGTAAACGGTGGAGGGGTGGCCGTGGAGGGGTGGTTGAACAGGACCCTGTGGTGTGGAGGGCTGGATGAACAGTAGATGTTGGAGGGGTGCCCGTGGAGGGGTGGTTGAACAGTAGCCGGTGGAGTAGCGCGCGGTGGAGGCTGGATGAACAGGAGCCCGTGGAGGGTGGAGGAGGTCGACGGTAGCCCGTGGAGGCTGGAGGAGGTCGACGATGGAGATGAACAGTATCCCGTGGAGTCCCGTTTTGTGGTACGCCACAACCCTCCCGATAAACAGGACCCCCGTTTCGACCGTAGGAGGTCCGTTTTGTCCGTTTTGCGGTACGCCAAACCCCTCCCAATCAACAGGACCCCCATTTTGACCGTAGGAGGTCCGTTTCATCCGTTTTGCGATACGTAACACCCCTCCCGATCAACAGGACCCACATTTCGACCGTAGGAGGTCCGTTTCCTCCATTGTGCGGTACGCCAGGCCTCGTTTCCATCGCCTGTTCCTTCCAAGCCCTCCCGATGAACACGACCACACATTCCATTCCGACCCAGCCGGTTGGCTCCCCATGAACATGATGACGACGCTGTTTCTCTGTTCTGGCCCAGCCATGTACGTATGCGCGATAGGCGTTAGAGACCCTGCCCGTATGTACGTACGTGGCCGTATTTTCTTTCTTGCACCCACGCCGCTGTACATACGTGTACATGCTACGTGCGTGTCTCTACTACGACACGTGTGCGCCTCTACATCCACCAGTATATATGTATGTACACGTTTGCGACCAGAATGACAACACTACGTACGCTTCGACCAGGTGGGTCCCGATTGTCAGACACTTCCTTGCGTGCCAAGATGTAGCTGCTGGGTCCCAGCAGTCAGGGGGGCGAATCGTTTTGTTTTTTTGCCCGGACGCACTTCCTTGCGTGCGAAGATGTACCCGGTGGGTCCAAGCAGTCAGGGGGGCGAATCTTTTTTTTTGCCCGGACGCACTTCCTTGCGTGCGAAGGTGTCGCTGGTGGGTCCCAGCGGTCAGCGGTCAGGGGGAAATGTTTTTTCGCAAAATACAGTGGCCCGTCCGGTGGGTCCCAGCTGTCAGGTGGAGGAATCATTATTTTCCGCGTAATAAGGAGGCACTTTCTTGCTGCGACCATGGACCCAGCTGTCAGCCACTCCACGTATAGTCCACGTCCGATGGAAGTCGTTCCTTGACCATGTTGACCACGCTGCGCCGAGAGCACCAGGGCGGTGGACGACGGCGAGGCCTAGGATGGGGACGACGGGGAGCCGGGGAAGACGCGGGAGTGGAAGCCCACGCGGAGAGGAGTACGAGGGTTCACTGGTTCGGCTGTGGTGTGAGGCTGATGTCGCCGCAGGGCCTGGCCAGCGGTGGGAATAGTAGGGGGCGGTGAGGCCTCCACAGCAGCACAGCCGGCCACGGGAGGCAGGAGCATGTGGCATGACCGGCGCTGCTTTGGGCGGCTGGAGCAAGAAGACTAGAGGTTGAAGAAGCACTACAGCCATTGGATGGACATCGTACGGTCACTGGAGCTAGAATCGTTCATATTGACTAAAGTTGACAAAGGCCCCCGTCCCAGTCAACTTAGTAGGCCCACAAGTTAGCCTCCCACCATGGTGGGTCCCAGCTAACAAGGGGAGTATTCATTTTTTTGTGCGTAATAAGGAGGCACTTCCGGTGGGTCCGAGCTGACTGCGCGGGGAACATTTTTTCGCGAAATACGCTGGCCCGTCCGTTGGGTCCCAGCAGTCAGGGGGGAAATGTTTTTTTCACAAAATAAGGTGGCCCGTCCGGTGGGTCCCTGCTGTCAGGTGGAGGAATAATTATTTTGCGCGTAATAAGGAGGTACTTCCTTGCGGCCGCCTGGACCCAACTGTCAGCCTCTCCACGTACAGTACTCTTCCGATGGAAGTCGGTCGTTGACCATGTTGACCACGCCGCGCCGAGAGCACCAGGGTGGTGGTCTGGATGATGGCGAGGCCTAGGAAGGGGACGACACAGAGCCGGGGAAGACGCAGCAGTGGTAGCCCTCGCGGAGAGTTGTACGAGGGTTCACTGGTTCTGCTGCGACGTGAGGCTGCCGTCGCCGCAGAATAACAGGGGGTGTGGGTGAGTAGAGGGATACCCTGGGCCAGCGGTGGGAGTAGTAGGAGGCGGTAAGGCCTCCGCGGCATCACAATCGGCCACGAGAGGCAGGAGCACACGGCACGACCGGCGCTGCTTTGGGCGGCTGGAACAAGAAGACTAGAGGTTGAAGAAGCACTATGGCCGTTGGATGGACATTGTACGGTCACTAGAGCTAGAATCGTTCATATTGACTAAGTTGACAAAGCCCTTTGTCCCCGTCAACTTAGTTGGCCCACAAGTCATCCTCCCACTATGGTGGGTCCCATCTAGTAGGGTGGGTATTCATTTTTTTGTGCGTAATAAGGAGGCACTTCCTTGCGTGTGAAGATATAGCTGGTGGGTCTGACATGTCAGCGAGGGGAATGTTTTTTCGCAAAATACAGAGGCCCTTCCGGTGGGTCCCAGCTATCAGGTGGAGGAATCATTATTTTGCGCGTACAGTCCACGGCCTATGGATGCCGTTCGTTGACCACATTGACCAGGCCGCGCCGAGAGCACCATGGCGGTGGATGACAGCGAGGACTAGGAAGGGAACGACACGGAGCCGGGGAAGACTCGACAATGGTTGCCTAGGCGGTGGGGAGTTCAAGGGTTTACTGGTCCGGCTGCCGTCACCGGAAAATAACAGGAGGTGTGGGTGAGTAGAGGAATATCCTGGCCAGCAATGAAGTAGGGTGGGGCGGTGCGGCCTATGCGACAGCATAGCCGGCCATGGGAGGCGGGAGCAGGCAGTCCCATCGGAGCTGGTTTGGGCGGCTGGAGCAAGAAGATTAGATATTGAAGAAGCAGCACGGCCGTTGGATTAACATCCAACGGTCACTACTGCTAGAATCATATGTGGACTAAGTTTGACAAAGCCAAAGTACACGTCAACCTAGTAGACCCACAAGTCAGCCTCCAAATCTGTCCCAAACAGCATACAACCCGAAATTTCTAGCCGGATTCAAATAATTTTAAATCTAAATATACCTTAATTTAAATTCAATGAAATTTTACTCGCACAAAAACAATGAAATTCAAAATATCAAAATCCAAAAGAAAACAGTATTTGGGAACTAATTACCTGTTTGCTGTATTTTTTTCATTTTACAGCCCATTTATTTTACTTATAGCCCATGTATTATTACTTATAGCCCATTTCTTATTACTTATAGCCCATTTCTTACTACTTATAGCCCATTTTCTGGGAAAAATGCATCCCTCCTCGTCTTGAAAGATTTCCGACCCAGCAGGGCGTAGAAAAGCAAGTAGGCCTATGTTGGTTATTCTGCAAAAAACAAAATAGCTGGCTAGCCATTTTTCAGAGAGGAAAAAAACAAACTGGGCTGGTCATGTGCTAAACATATGTAATAAAAGCCTGGGCTAGATGGGCCACGGGTCCCGCACAACCCAGTTGATACCCTTCTCCGTCCCGAAAAAACAAAATTACTGCACGCGCTGCTGAGTCTCTACTGTCATCCTCACCATGTACAGTCATCTCCTTATTCCTCTCGGTGGTTGACCATCTTGACAACACCGGAGGGCGGCACCGCGGCGAGCACGGAGGACGATGGTGAGGCCTTGGACGGGAATGAACAAGAGTCGGGGAAGATCACAGCCAGCCGTGGGAGGCAGGAGCAGGCGGTCCCGCCGGCGCTGGTTTGGCTTTGGCGGCTCGAGGAAGAAGAGACTGAAGAAATGCGACAGACGTTGAATGTCAATCGAACGGTCAAGGTTGGCACAATCGTTTTTTGACTAAGCGGACACCAAGTAGCATACTTTTTTTTATATAGGAAGAAAGCTGCGAGGAAAATGCGTTCGTGTGCCGTCCTCCTCACTGGGAACGTTCGCCACATAAGTGACTAGCACCCTTGGTTTTCAACCGAGAGGTCTTGGGTTCGAGTCCGAGGAACTCTCAATTTTGTCCTCCTTCCTTCCTCGCAAAAAAGGGAAAGAAAATGAAAGACTTGGGAAGGCGTACAGAACAAGCTAGTGTACCAGTAAAGAGACATTGCTGAGTTTTAGAAAAAAAGACATGCTCCTGTAGCTGGTTCGAACCCAAACCGAGACTATGACTATATATGGTGCTATGCTACTCTGCAAGTAATGAAACTGACATATCCAACGTTCACTTCTCCTCTTCTCTACTTACTCTGCCTAGCATCAGAAGCTCTGGCCGCAGCAACCATGTCCGCTGGCTGCTCGTCCACCTGCTCTTCAGCAGGCAACAACCAGATATGCGCCAAGTCTCCACCCATACCATCGCTTGTGGGTCTCATCACACCCCCGCTGACACGCGCACCGCAGCCGATTGCTCATCGCAACCCGCTGCCGTTGGTGTGGTGCCACTGTTGCAAATCACGCAGAGTCATCCATCGCGTCTCAACCATAATCCGCAACCCTGGCCGAGTCTTCTACAAATGCCCGAATCATGGGGTACTAATATGTTTAAGTGTTGTTTTGCTGCTTTCAGTTGGTGATTTTTTAATAGTTTGGTTGATGATCTTCCAATTTGATTCATGCAGAAAAGGGAAGATTTGTGTGATTTGTATTTCTGGGAAGTTGCTGATGTGGGGGAATGCAACTATGCTGATTATTTGGTTAGCCGAGGAATCCCAATACCAGCAGGTTGGGGTGTTGGACAAGTAACTGAAGGAACGACAGAAGAGGAAGATGCAGAGCAGAAGGTTAAAGACGCAGTTCCTCTGATCATGGCCAAGCAACAGCTGCTGAACGGCCTTGACAGCAATGAGGAGATGAAAGATCTTGTGAAGATAATGGGCAAAATCGATGTGCTCTGTAGGATGATTTTCTCTTTATTTGCAGTGTATGTAGCACTCGTGATGTATTCAGTGGCTATGACATGAGCACTTTGCTGAAACTAGTAATGAATGAAACCTGTGTAGCAGGCTGGGCGTAGTGTTGTGAACATCTAATGATTTCTATTAACAGAAACACAAATCAGCATACATAACAAGTGATGTTCTCACAGCAAAATACTAAACAACATGTTCATCAGGTTTCAGTTGTCATAGCAAACACAATTTCACATAGTAGATAAAAAAACGTCTTCTGACAGGAAAATACGACAAAAGCAATGTAATCATCATCCGCAGCAGTAGCGTCAACATCTTTGCCATGTGTATCAGTATGAATCATAATTCCACACGGTGTCATCTTCTTCTTCGTCCTCAACGTCCTTGCACGTTGGCTTCTTCTTGATCAACTCTTGTATGTCCACAGCACGACAGGCAATCTTTTCGCCGGCGTCATTGATGTGATGGTTCTCAAAGATATTAGGAACACCTGTGTTATCTTGTACATCAGGAGCAGCGAAAGCATCATCTTGTTGTGCAACTTCTTTAAACGAATTCCTCTGCACAAACCTTTGCAATACTCTCCAGTCATCGCTATGTGCAAATGTGTCTTCCAAGAAAAATATCTGTGTTGCTTGATTTGCCAAAATAAAAGGCTCGTTGGTCTGGTACGCCGCCTTGACATTGATGGATTTGAAATAATCATCAGCTCTGGGTTTTGCGATCTTGGAAAACAAGTTATACCAACAACAGCACAACAGAACCACACACCGATGATCCTCGAAACTGGAGATATACTGCAACTGAACAATGTCTGTTATGTTAGCATACATTTCAGTTGTCTCTTTGTCATATGTATCCGTGCTCATGATGGCACTGTTTTGTGTCTTCCTGCCTTTCTCTCGTGCAAGGGTGTTGTAGCGCACATCTCCAACAACGCAAGATTCATAATGTCTTAGCCGAGTATCAGGACCCATTGCTAGTGAGTAAAGGGCATCATCAACTGTCTGCCCATCCTCCCGCATCTTCTTAACCTATGGTTAGAAAATAGACAAGCTGATCATCTTATGTACTCAATATATTAAAAAAACTGACAATGCACTTCAAAAGCTTGCATGGTTCTTGAACCATTTCGCAAATCCTTCCATAACCAGTTTGTCAATGTTTCTTGGATTTTGCGGCAGTAACTCCTCTTTGTACATGCTGCACAACATAGTGATCGCATCAAACATCTAAATATATAAGAATGTGCTGCAAGTTTAGTAGATTACGATGTATAAGCTGCAGTACTGCACTTACTTGATATAAGGTAGTATCTCAGGACAGTTATTCAACACATACCAATCCATTTTGTCCAAATCTTTAGGTTTGTCCTCTTGTCAACTCTTCCCTGTAACTCGAACAGAATAATCGAAAACATTGAGCCCGGGATTGTCTTCACCCACCTCTTTGCTAAGCTGATCAGCTGTTTCAATGTATTTTGAGCAGAATGTCAACGCTTCTGTAGCAATGTAGGCCTCTGCAATGGAACCCTCGGGTCTAGCTCTCTTCCTAACATAGCCCTTGAAAGTGCCTAGCCGCCTTTCAATAGGGTACATCCAGCCATACTGTACTGGACCTCTAAGTAGTGCCTCATCAGGTAGATGAACAGCCAAATGCACCATCACATCAAAGAAGGCTGGAGGATATATCTTCTTGAGGTCGCATGGGATAGTTGATATCTTGTCTCTAAGACGCTCCAAAGCATCTATCCTGATATTTCTACTGCAGAGTTCCCTGAAGAATTGTCCCAACTCTGCAACTGCTCTGTATAAGTCAGGGCGGCCCAATCCTCTAACGATTACAAGTAAAACCCTTTGAAGTAGGACGTGGCAGTCATGAGTTTTCAACCCTTGTACCTTGTTTCCATCTGCACTGACTCTCCTTTCAGGGTTGGAAGCAAATCCATGTAGGAATCTCACACGTGACAGGACCTCACAGAATTCTTTTCTTTTTACCTTTTCCAAGACGTACACAGCTGGTGCGATATCCCGTAGTTTACCTTCATCTTGCACCTGCAAATCCTTTCTGATACCCAAGTGTGTCAAATCAATCCTAGATTTTAAGGTATCTTTCGTCTTGCCTTCAATGTTAAGAAGTGTGCCAATAAGGTTGTCACATATATTTTTCTCGATGTGCATCACATCAAGATTATGCCGCAGATCCAAATCTTTCCAATACTCCAAGTCCCACAAAGTGGACCTGCGGGTAAACAATAATCTCTCTTCTACCGTGCCACGCTTCCTTTTCCCGCTACCATTACCAGGATGGTTTCCTGGTGTAATATGCCTAACCTTCTCTAATTCCACTTGCAACTCATCGACGCTGAGCCTCTTTGGTGCATCACGGTTTTCATGCTTTGCATTGAACACATGTCTTTGGTATTTTCTAGGATGTGGCTTGTCCTTGGCAAGGAAACAACGGTGTCCAATGTAATAGATCTTGCTAAGTATTGCGTATGATAGCGGATTCCTGTCACAACAGACACATGCATTGTAACCATGTGTCGTTCGCCCTGACATAGTGCCCAAAGCCGGATAATCATGGATGCACCAAATTACAATAGCACACAGAAAGAAATCAGCTGGTGGGATGCTATATAGGTCTCGAGTGAGAACACCCTTCCATAGCTGTTGAAGTTCCTCCACAAGAGGCTCCATGAACAAATCAAAATCTTTTCTAGGACTTTTTGGACCTGGGATGAGCAAGGCCATCATGTAGTTTGATTCTTTGTGCAGACATTTGGAGGCATGTTGTAAGGGATAACAAGCACTGGCCACATGCTATATGTGGCGCTCTGGTGGCCAAATGGGTTAAATCCATCTGAAGCTAAGCCAAGTCTAATGTTTCTCGGGTCAGCAGCAAACTCTTTGTGTTTATCATTGAAGCTTTTCCACTCACTACCATGAGATGGATGGCTCATTACATTCTGATGTCTTTACTCCTGGTTCCTAGAATGCCATAGTACATCCTCTCTTGTTTCAGCATCATGAAACAATCTCTGCAATCTTCGTGTAATTGGAAAATGTCTCAGAACATTATGAGGAACCCTCTTCACAACATCGCCATATTTCCATCTTGATGATTTGCATTTCGGGCATTCACTTAAGTTGGCATAATCCTTCCGGAACAGAACACAATTATTCTTACAAACATGGATCATATCATATCCAATTCCAACTGCACGAAGGAAATTCTTCATTTTACTGTAGGTGTGTGGTAGCTCAGACGCATCTGGGAAAGGTTTGCGGAAAGCAGCCAACATTGCATCAAATGATTTGTTGGTCATCCGCTCAGATGTCTTCACCTGAAGAAAGGTGACCATAGCTGAGAATACTGACAACTTAGTTCCTGGGGTGACAACAATGTTGCATTGTTCCAACATGCGGGCCCACCATTTTTCTTCTGGTGGTGAAAGTTCGCGGAATGCACGAGCATTTCGTAGCATTGTTTCAATGTTGGTCAAACTCACTGGCTCCACCACCACCACCTCCTCCTCCTCTTCCACCTGAGCATCAGGCAGATCAAGATGGTGATCTGCTGCCTCCACGTAGTCAATAACATTGACGTTCACAGCTTCACCATGATGAACCCACCTAGTATATGTGACTGACATCCCATACAAGAGTAGATGATTTTGCACAGTTGACTGGGGTCTTGTAACTGAATTCATACAACTGCTACATGGGCAGAGCACATCTGATTTCGGACCATCGTACTCAGCTCTGATAAAGTTCATGAAGTTTTCAACCCCCTCGACATATGCAGCGGAGAATCTTCGAGCAGAAGTTATCCAGGTCCTGTCCATCTGTTAGACATACAAATTAGTTCTTCTACTAGATATTACAGGAAAAACATATATGCTTTTTTATGAAGTCCAGAAAAAATACCTAGGTCGATGTCTAACGCTATGGCAAGATATTTGGACGAGCAGATCTAAGTAACGAAATATATGTAAAGCTAATTCAGCAAATAGATTTGAGTGCTAAATTATGGCAGGCTGTTTCAGCAGTCAATGAGCCCGAGCACACAGCCATCGAACTATCGAAGGCCATCGCAGCAACAAAGATCGAGTATAAAACGGTGTAGAGCTATTTCACCTAACAAATTGGCTACTAGACCATGGCAATCTACGTCACAATAAATATATGGCAAGATATTTTAGCAACTAATCGGCCTTGGCATGCCATCTCAGCTAAGCAAATTGAGTGCAGAACAGGGCAAGGAAGCTTCTTAAGCAGAGCATATTGATAGTAAACTACTTCGGCAAACAGTGAGATTAACAGCGTCTATCAGCTAACATTCAGCACTACACCGACATGAACGGGGCCTCAGTCTAGAATGCGTGTACCGTGGGAGAAGCTGACCGTCGTGCATCTCCACACGAACGTCACCAGCGGTGGCGGTGCTGACCGCCGTGCGCCTCCACAAGAAAGTAGCCAGAGGTGGCGGCACGACAAGAGGACGACAGTCTACAAGAGCGTACTGTGGGAGCGAGAGGATCCCCGTGCGTCCCCTCGACGAACCGCAGCGCTGACGTCTCGGCGCGGCGGGGAGGGCGGCTTTGGCGGAGCGAATGGAGTGGAGGGGGGATGGGGGGAGGGGGGTTTGGGGAATATTTGGCCGAAGGGCGGTTGAATCGAATTTGGGGGAATTTTTGTGTGTGTGTGGGGGGGGGGGAGGATTTTCGTGCGGTGGGTAGGGGGAGTTTGGCGCATGGTCGGTTTCTCCAAGTGCAGTCCCACGTGTCAGCGAAGAGGCAAGCCGAAGCGCGTTCCGTTTGCGTGAGCCGTGTGCAGGACCGAACGTGTGTGGGGTGCAATGCGACCGCGACAGGAGTGCTGTGAGTGTACCGCCTTTTTTCCTTTTAAACTAGGTGCTTCGCCCCCTCAAAAATTTTTTTTGCTTCGCGCGATCCATCGATACTACTACTAGTAATCCGGTAATCCCGACTAAAACGGCGCGGCCGGGTCTTTTCCCACGCGATATGCTGGGAGGTTGGCTTAGTTGGGTTTTTTTAGATTTGTCTCGGTTCAATAAAAAGCAGAGTTGGTGATGATGGTGTGCCTGTCATCCTGCAATATAGGCCGTCCGATCTATATCTAACGGATAGGAAGGAAACTATGACAATTTACCCGCACTCCTCTCCACATTTGCAGATAAGGCTTTCCCTCGTTCATCCTTTTCTCCCACAAGATCTTGATCTTCCGTGCACTAGTACTCCTACAATATGTATATTATTGTGAAAGTTCATATACACCGGCCGAGATTAATGCAAACACGACAACTTTTCATTACATTTTGAACTTTTATAAGACAGAAAAATAAAAGAAACCCGACCCTAAACCTATTCTATGGCGGCGACCGACGTCCTCCATCTGTGATCTGTATGTACGGGGGCGGGGTTCAATACCCGTGAAGTGAAGGTGCGGTCTCCGGCGAGGAAGAGTAGAACACGGGATACAGACCGGCCAGTTGGCACACCATGCCCTGCCGCCTCCCATGCCCTACTCATCCTTGGAGGAGTCCCCGACCTCGGCGGAGCCGGACGTTGGACGGCGGCAAGTAGGACGCGTGGCTGACGGTGCTCCCTTCGTCGGCCGCCAGCGTGGCCACCGCTTGTGCGGTGGCGTCCGCATCCGGCTATGCCGCTATTGCGTCGCGAGAGGCGACTTGAGCGAGGGCGGAGACCTCGAGTTTCATCCCCGAAGACAAGCTCTCCCGCAGAGCGTTCGCACTTGCGGTCATGGCGGATGTGGTGTCAGGTAGGAGGACGATGTGCTATGGTGTGGAGGTTAGCTGGGCATTGCCGCTTTAAGTAGCGCATTCCGGTGAGGCCAAGCGTCCGGGTGCATCATTAAGTCATCGGAGTTGGTTCCTCGGGCACCGAGCCTCTTAACGACGACATATGAACGGACGGCATGAATGCGGGAAGCTGGCACCGGCTGGGAACGCACCACGCGACGGCGCGAGGGACGAGGGCTTTGGTGTGTCAGGGTAGTCACCTACGGTCGTGGCAATGTTGGAGATGCCCTTTGCTCAAATGCGATCCCCGCATGTCATTGAAAAAGCAAGACGACCCGGCATGGTCTCAGGTCCAGAGGATGCAGTTGGCCGCGCTACACCACTCCGCGGACGCATCGCGGCGCCCCGTGCATCCGCGACGAGCCGGGTGTTGGAGTGTGTTTGGATTTTGGCCAAAGTGCACCTTACCAAAATTTTGGTCATGACCCAAAGATTGGTCTTTGTTTGGATGGTTGCCATTTCTTTGGCATGCCAATGAACTCTAGCCAAACCTAGTTCATTTTTCTAGCCAATGTCGGCCAAATCATGGGCAACCAATACCTCAACCAAAATTTTGGCTAACCAAACCAAACATACCTTTGGTCGTGCCACAGCACAAACGCCACCCTCGGCACACTGAAACCGACCGTGTCTATCGACGATATGAGCGTGTCGCTCACCGCGGTCGCCGTGCCCAGAGGCGGTGCTGGAGCTGCGCCCCGCTGTTGGCCCCAAAGACCCACATGAACGGTTGTCGGTGGCGAGGAGGTCGTGGGCCAGCTCCTCCATTGGACTAGTCTGCGCTACATCGTCCCGACGGGTGTGCCCCACATGTTGATTTCCCTGTTTTCCCGGCCATATTCGAGCGTGAGTGCTCCATGTTGCGCATTAGGCCTTTCACTATGTAGGCCAAGCGAGACAACTTATTGTTTATTTGAGCCATTCAAGTGTAATCATGTCGCTTTTGCTTATTTCTCATTCCTCTCCAACCCTCTTCTCCATCGGTCATGTCGCCCTCCAGTCGAGTCCATCCTCCCGCATGCCTCATTTGAACATTCCGCCTAGTATCATTCACATGTACCCACCCTAGTCCTCTTTCAATAGATCTCCGGACCCCGAGATGAAATCGAGAGGGAACGAGTGGGGGCACGTGATACCTAAGGCGGATTCAAAATTTTGAACCGGTGATCATAGCATCCGCAAATCATATATAAAGGGTATTCAATGTTCGTTTCGTTTTGGAACATACAATATACTCCCTCCTATCTTTTCTACCTTACGTATAAGTTTTGTGTGTAGTCAAAGTATCTCTACTATGATAAAAAATGTATCAACATTCAACAACGCCCAATCAATATTGTTAGGTTCGTACGTACTCCTAGATTTGTACTCGAGATGGTTTCCAATTTGACTATTGACAAGATTAATAGTACTCCTTTCACATAGGTGAGTAAGTCATCTTAGGCTGTGCACCGTGACCAAGGAGGAGGGGAAAATGAGAGACATTAATGTTTATTTGCTAATTAATAGTATTGCATGCAATTAACTAACCACTGCATGTCATGTTTGATAGTCTCAGGTCATTAAAAGCATGCACACCCTCATCTCTTATTGGTTCATATGTCAAGAAACAAGAAACGAGGTAGAAGTTAATGCACCGCGACTATGTGTTTTGGGATTAGTTGGTTTTTGTAAGATGACTTACACACCTAGACGGAGGGAGTACATGAGATGTATAATGTGAAAATTATATCATTGGAAACTCCTTTCAGATACGAAATTCACCATATGCTTTGTGTAAGTTGCATGTCATATATTGTTACTCTAACATTTGGTCAAAGTTAGCCTCGAAAAACGCATTAGACCCTGTATGCTTTGTGTAAGTTGCATGTCATATATTATTACTCTAACATTTGTGTAAGTTGCATGTCATATATTATTACTCTAACATTTGGTCAAAGTAGTATAGTGGAAGTGGATCCTCTGACGTAGGTATCCCTGCCTTACCCTCCCTTTCGGTCACTTACTGGCGGACCCCATGCTTGCTATGCCCCGCATGTCAGTTACTCAATGGGTTCGGCCATGTTAGGGGATCCTCATCCGTAGTATACTCCCTCTATTTTTATTTACTCTGCATAAAACGGAGGGAGTAGTGGTATAATAAATGACGCGGGCGGGGGAGGGGGAGGGACGTTGGTTTGCTCTCAACTGTGGTCCCACAAGCGAGCGAAAACGCAAGATGAAGCGCGTTCCATTCGGTGAGCGACGTGGAGGGTCCAGCGTGCCGGGCTGCAACGCGAACGCGACAAGAGCGATGTACAGTCAAAACCAATTGACCGGTCCTCACCGAAACCACTATTCACACCAGAACCTTCGCTGCTCGGCCTACGCCAGCCACTGCCCTAAAACCACACCAAATCTCCAGCCCATTCCCCCACCTTTCGATCCCCTAGCCCGCATCAAGCGTCCCCTAGTTCGCCTAAAAGCCATGGTGCGCCGCAAGATCACTTACTACAAGATGGTGACGCCGGAGCGCCGCGCAGAAATCGTGGCGGCGGTCGGCGCCACAGACCTCTGTTCCCAAGCTCGCTTTGCGGCGGGCCAATCCCTGAGTTCTCTGGAGCCAAGCTACGAGGAAGAGGAAGCCGATCCAATGTTCACTGTGGAGGTCGCGGCGCAGAAGGCCCCCGATGGGTATGAGACGATGGACGTCGACTTCGTGCCGGCATCCGAGTCCCCCATGGTGCAGGCGGACCAACGGTTCAACATGGCGATACTAAAGGAGGACCGAGAGGCAGAGGCTCAACTCGACGCAGAGCGCGCGCATGCCGCTGCCATCGAGGCTCTCCTGCAGGCGGAACCGGATGTCGTGGATGTGAACCGGGCGGCAGAGGCTCAACTTGAGGCGGAACGCGCGGATGCCGCTGCCATTGAGGCCCTCCTGCAGGCGGAACCGGACGTCCTGGACATGAACCGGGCGGCAGAGGCTCGACTCGACGCAGAGGGCAAGGATGCCGCTCTCATCGACGCCCTCCTGCGGGCGGAACTGGAAGTCCTGGACTTGAACCGGCGGCAGAGGCTTGACTCAACATGGAGTGCGCGGATGCCGCTCTCATCGACGCCCTCCTGCATGCGGAACCTGAAGTCCTGGACTTGAACTGGGCGGCGGAGGCTCGACTCGACGCGCAGTGCGCGGATGCCGCTGCCATCGAGGCCCTCCTGTAGGCGGAACCGGACGTCCTCGACTTGAACCGGGCTGTGCTCTCGTCCGTGCAGAGCGCCCGCACGCTCCGCTTGAACGAGTAGCTGGAGGCCAAGGACAACCACGGTGCGGAGACACACGTCGGTAGCGACGGCTGGTTCGCGCCGGCAGCCAAAGACGACGAGGCCATCTCTTTCCGTGAGTAGTGATAGTTTTTCTTTATGTTCTTTTTTTATTATGGATCTTTTGCTGTGTAAAAACATACTATTTGTTATGCAAGTCGCCTGAGTCTACCATTTCAGGCGGTTGGATGAATATCCTACGTCTCCTAATGCTTCTTTCCTTCTTCCTCACCTCTTCTTCTTCCCCAACAGACCGCCGCACGGGCCGTACGGATACTCCGGTTGGATAAACATACTCTATGAACGAAAATTATGTGTCAGCGATAGGATGTCTGAGTTTGGTTTGTTCACAAGCGACAACACGTATCAGTGAGGGTGTGTTCCCTTGGTTGGGTTTGCGGCGTGCATGAGCGAAGTGTGAGGGTGCGGTGCGACCGCGGCGTGCAAGAGCGACCGTGTGAGGGTGCGGTGCGACCACGACAACCGTGCGCAAGTGTACCTCCTTCTAATTTTGAAAACTTTAGGCAAGCTTGGCAAAAATGTGTGGCGAAGTTTGGCCATGCAAGGCCTAGACCCAAACAGGATAAGTACGTACTACCTCTGTCCGGGTTTACTAGTCCCCATTGTATTTCGTGCCAAATTTTGACCATAGATTAAACTAAGAAAATGTTCACGCATGTCACCAAACATTATATTTTTCAAAACTATGTTCAAATATGAATCCAATGAGATAATTTTTCTTGACATGCATTAACATTTTGTTAGTTAAATCTTTAGTCAAAATTTGGCACAAACTATAAAAGGGACCTATAAACCAGGACGGAGGTAGTACGTACTAGGAGTACTAGTGTTAAAAAAGAAAGGCGGGGTTTTCCTTCGATACAAATCCTTGTTTCACGTGTCAATTAATGCGTATTTTTTTTCTCGAAAGGCCAAAGAGCTAACCATCTCACTCCTCATCGCTTGATTAATGTAGCGCCATGCAAACGAACCTTCTCACTTCCGCATGCATGCAGGGGATATTAATGACCTTGGTTGCTAACCCCATCAATTTTGCCTCGATTAGTGTTAGTGGCCCTTTGCAAATTGTAATTTTGATAATACTGGCCTTGTGTACAAAAACATGGAGGTAGTAACTATATTTGAATTCCTTGCACATTGCGGTGACGCCGACGTCTTTTTTTGGGTGGTTTGGTGAAGTGCGTTCGACGGAGAACACCATTGAGGGAGACCACGGTAAGTCGTTCGCAAGTGCCTCCTGCAAGCCGAGACAACCGCCTTATTTGCATCTAGGAAGTCCTTTACTAGTACTACAACTAGGAGTACTACTGCGGTGAGATGTTTTCTCGAAGAAGACGATGGAGAAGCAGAGTCAGCGAAGAGTGAAATGATAGTTGCTTCGTCCGTGCTTTGTGATTTGACGCCTCACTGCTTTGTGATTTGTGATAGAAGGGACAGGGGAGTAGACTCTGTGCTCTGTAATGTACTACTCCTACATGCGTCCAAGCATGGGAGAAAGAGGAGAGACGTTGCATTTTTCTATTCCTTCAATCAATCAATCGGGGAGCTTCGGTTCCATCTTTTTGGCTTTGGCAACGCCGTCCACAATGGTTCCCACGATGCCAAAAGCTATTTTCACATTTGGCTACACATTGTGGATGCCCTTAACCGTACCACTTGGTTTTGCTCCTGTGTGCTATCTATACAAATCTCAATTATATTGATCTAAAAAATTATAGAATCAAAGATTAGTAAAAAGGAGGTGATTTTGCCGCGCGGATGGCGGGGGAGGTTTCTTATTTTCGGAGGACGTTGTCCTGGCAGTTTGCTAACATGCGATCCCACGTGTCAGTGCTTTACCAAGCTGATCCGCGTCCCACATGAAGCATAATAACGGCAGAAGCAACACGTGGTTAAGTTGAAGAAGATGAGGGAGAAGCGACCAAGCTGATCCACGTCCCACATGAGGCAGAACAACGGCAGAAGCAACACGTGGTTAAGTTGAAGAAAATGAGGGAGAAGCGGATTCAGAAACGAGTGAAATGATGGTTGCTTCGTCCCTCCAACTTCTTTTTTTAGCATTATTACTTCGTCCCTCCAACTTAACTGCGGGAAAGGTGCAGCTTTGTGATTTGACGCCTCATTGCTCATTACTACGCCGGCGCCATGACTGGGGTGCTTCACCCCGGCTGCTCTGCACTATATTCCGGTATGGCACGTGGACCCGTAGCTTGATGTCCCACATGTCGGTGAGAGGGACTAGAAGATTTATGAAAGCGAGCGCTCCACTCTTACGATGGAGGAGTAGACGACATGACCCAGTGAACTATCACTTGTACTGTATAGTACTATAGTTTTGCTGTTTCGCACGATCCATCGATACAAACCCGATTAAACAGGAAAGGGAGGGTATTTTCCCGCACGGTAGATGATACTGGCCATACATTTCAAAGGCAATTTTAATGTATGCAAACTGAATAATTATAAGTAACAATATGATATCTAGTAAAACTAAAAACACATATGATTTATTGTGTTGTGTAGTAGTAGTGCTGTATTGCATAGTTGTTAGATGTAACATGCGAGAACATGTAGAGATGTAGTTTTGGAGGGCCTACAGAGAGAAAAGCGTAGTACAGTAACCGAACTTTAGAATAAGCTGATTACGGTCACTATATATGTTTTGCGGTGATTATCCGGTCACTTGCTCATAGTTCAGCATCGGATTGCACTCTGTTGACCGGCCAAATAGTCTGCGTGGCGCCATGTTGACTAGTTAAATTGACCACGTTCCTTGTGGGTCCAACCTGTCAGTTCGCATAGGGAAAAGGTGAGATAAACACAAATTTACGCAGGCGCGACAAGGCTCCAACCCGTGCGCGGGAATCACCTGGTTGTGTATGTGTCTGTCAGGGCCTGATGTGTGCGCATGCATGTGTAGGTTGATCACTTGAGCGTGAGAGTGTGTGTTGGTCGTGTGGTGTACTGGTGTGTGCATGCATGCGTGTGTGTGTGTGCGTGTGAGTGTTGTGTGCGTGCGTGGCTGCGTGTGTACGTGTGAGTGTTGCATGCGTGCGTAGGTGCATGTGTTTGTGTGAGTGTTGCGTGGATGGAGTTCGTGGGCATGTGTGTGTTTGTGTATAATCACCACACCAGCTCCTATGTGTTAAAACAGACGGCTCAGCATACCAATACAAGGACACCTTGTCCGCTGTGCCCGCGGTCATGACTTCGCACCACCGTCAAAATATTTTTTTGTCGTTTGTTTTCATTCTTACTAGCAAGATGCCCGTGTGTTGCACGTAACATCAAGATGCATTTGTATGACTTGTTTATCTTGTGAGAGAAAAGGATGAACGAGGGAACGCCTTATTTGCAAATGGGGAGAGGTGTGTGGGTACCTTTTTGCAAAACTGCCATAGTTTCTTTCCTACCCGTCAGATATAAATCGGACGACCTATATTGCAGGATGGCAGGCACACCATCATCACCAACTCTGTTTTTTATAAGAGTGTATGTTAAGCATTTTATAATAGTGTAGATGTAGAGTAGATACAAGTCGACAGGTGGGCACGATGTTAGTGAGATAATGTGATGCAACACTAGATCAGGTACCATGTGGAGCGTTCAACTGGTCAACTAGTCATGTCATGAGCAAATACAAAGTTGTACGGTGACCCCGTGACTGTATAATAACCACTAAACATAAACGGTGACCGTAATGAGTGGATTATGAAGTCCAATGTATGTATCATGCTTTCACTTCAAATACAATGATCGCCATTGCATATATCGCGAGAGAAATATGAAACACGCGTGAATTTTCTGGGGGCTTACTTTTAGAGGACATGGAGATAGTTTTGTGTGCATACGTGAAAGGGCCGTACAGGGGGGGGGTATGCGATGGAGAGAGAGATGCTCTTCGTTTCTCTTTATTATGACTAACTTTGTATATAGTATAAAAATATACAAATTCACAATGCGGAATAAATATCATTGTGGGCACAATGCAATGCAAATTAGCATTCGTACTCCTCCATATAACTTTGTAATGTTGTATATATGTAGAAACTCTAAAATAATTTTTTGGCCACACTTTATTCAAAAGGAATGTTGTATGCGAAATAAACGTGAAGAGAGGGCTTTTTAGATCAATGGGGTACGTGATGTAACATGTGTGAATGTGTAGTTGA
>NC_057807.1:398110498-398119461 GCF_018294505.1 Triticum aestivum
GAAATGAGGGTGGTCTAGAGAGAGAGAGACGAATATGACGTCACGACAAGAGATTCCATTCCCTTGAGTGCGTATATGCAAGGGGGAGGGAATAGAGGCACCAGGAGAATTTTTTTGTGTGTGGTGTTTGTGTTTGTATGTGTGGGTGTGAGAAGATAATGAGACGTGGGGGCAGAGGGATTGTCACCGCGTGAGGTCCGGTGGGTCGAGGTGAGGCCCTTTGTTCGGTTCTGTCCTGCGCCACATTGGTCGACCCATGACACATTTAGGAAGACCCATGGATGACTAGTCGTACAAGACAAAGATAGAAGAATTGTGAAGGACTCTGTGTCCACTGACAAAGCCGGCTAGGATTTGTAACCCTAGGTTCTCGGACTCAGGTAACCCCTCTATCTCTGATATTACTATTCATCCAACCTAACTTTAAAGGGCATCCTACAGAATGCTCTGCTAGAATCATACTCGTCGATTAGGAAGAGATGTGTGAGATAATGCGTGAGAGACAGGCATAAAGATAATGTGCGTACATGAGACACGTAGGTAGGTCCATGTATATAGAAAGGGTCGATGAGGATTGTGCGTGTGTATGTTTGCGAGAGGAAGAGTGCTAGTGATAAAGGTTAGTGAAAACAGTTGTATATGGTTACGAGAGGGAGGGAGGGTTATATCTAGAGAATGTGTGCGAGAAAGCCACCTCGGGAGAGAGTGTGTGAGCATGTGTGAGAGACCACTGATGGAGAGTGAAACTACACGTAAAAGACTGCTCTACACATTGATTAAAGATATAAATTGTATCCAAATATTAGGATGGGATCATGATATTTGCAATTCACGTAAGGAGCGGTCATTGATCCGTCAGACATCTAGATTCTATCAAATTTGAGCATGTCTATGTTATTATTCGACACAATTGATCCACATAGTTAGTATTTTGAACTCCAGACAATGCATCGCTTTAGCAATCGAATATAAACGTGAGTATAGTTCATGTTGTGTGTGTAAAGGACATTATACATACGAAAGTTACACAATGGACATTTATAAATAGCTACCTATGAACTAGTATACATTTGAATTCAACCTAAGGTGGTTTAAAAAAATCGAATTCACCATGAAGTCCATTCAATTATTTGAATTTGATATCATGGCATTTGTAAACCATACCTAAACTATGGGGGTACCAATCTTTGTTCTGATTTTGTACATAATAGCATATGTAGTCGTGTACAAAATGGATTCAAATTTAGCTCCTCCATTCCAAAATAATCGTAGTTATAGGATTTTCAAGTGTCAAAATTCAAAAGGAAGCGGATAATTTAATGAGGTTTTAAACATACAAGGTCAAATATAACGTTGTCTATTTAGGTCAATCCTCATAGTTCAAGAGTACTCTAAACGTGAATGCTTGTGTTTCAAAATTTCGAACGAAGCGCCAAAAGAGCCTCTACTCGCCCGAAACCGTGTGAGACCAATGTTTGGTAGTACAAGGAAATTACTTTTCTAATAACTCCGACCTGTGAAACCTACCGGCCCGACGTCCAAAGGTCTAAACCGGGGTAGGTTTGTAGCTTCATCTAGACGCCATGCAGCCGCCTTCGAAAAACATTCATACACAATGGCCGCCTAAGCACACATGCGCGCGGCCGAAATAGCTCCCGCCCGCTATTTGGGACACCTGGGATTACCATCCTACCCCCGACCCGTAGTAGATCCAAAATTTAAGAGGGGGGCAAAGTTTGTACTTTCCCAAAATTTCAAACAAGCTTGTCCCATCTTCTATTCAAAAAAGCCAAAAACAAGCGCGTCCCAGACCAAAACATGGTTCCCCCCACCCGTCTGATTCCCCATTCGTACTCCGTGGGCGCCAAAACTACCTCTCTACCAGCCGCGAAACCCCGGCGTCCTCCGTCCGCCACCCCATCCCACCCATCAACCGCCGCCCTCCTCCATCACGTCGGAGCTGATACCCCGACGTCGTCGTCCACCGCAACCTCAACCGCAACGCCCTCCACGGCTAGTAGTTGAAGCCGAGGCCGAGCCGTCCATACCCGAGCCAGTTCAACCACGCCGTCCTGCGCCTCACCGCTGCCGCCCCAACTTCGCCACCCTCCACCGCATCGGAGTTGTTCCTGCTACGCCATCCTTCGCCGCCTCGGATCTGCTTCCCCTCCGCTGACATACAGCCACAGCAACACAGTCAACAATTTGGCCATGGGTTCGTCCAAGCCTGCACCCTCCAGAACATCGGTTTCCCCGGTAAAAAGAAGAAGATCGGCGCGACATGTGGAGGTGACCACACCGGCAACCAAAGAAGGTATTCCTCTTCCCTTATTCATGCAAATCTTATGTCTCTGCTTGCACGGTATTCATCCCACAGAAGACACTAGTTGATCGCTTCTTCTTGATACTAGATTTTCCTATTAACTCGTGATGCACAAGGTTTGTCCACATATACTATTTGACCTTAGCTAGAGGTCGATCGCCCCCCTGAATTTCAATTTCTGGCCAGGTGAGTCCCAATTAACGGAAGCATTCCCAGCATAACATGCGTTAGTACGACTATTATGCCGGGGAAGCAGCGCCTTGGTGTTGATCTTAGTGGCGTGTGCGGCCTAGAGCTACTGGCGCCCAATCTGGAGGTCGACCGGGATTAAAGGGATGGCTTGGGGGCGCTGCCAAGCACGGCGGTGGTGTGAGGTCGATGGGAGGGCGGGGCGGCGGAGGCACGGGTCTGGGCTGGTGCTCGCTGGCGGTTCGTGAAAGATCGTCAACAGTGACTGGTGGGAGGTAGACGAAGGCCATCTGCCCGTTCCTTATAGATCAGAGGTTCATTAAAAAATCGACTGACCTATTTATTTCAGTTGACTGTTATCTTAGATATGACCACATGTGGTGGTGTGCTGGAGGAGTACCTGCATTTCCTGTGCTCACATATTACAAAATCATACGGAGTAGAATCTAATTTTGTTTGCCATGCAATGTTGTAGAGCTATCATATGTCTCTTGTCATTTATTTTTAAGCCACCTGCTATCTGCTACTTTTACAGTGCACTAGTTTTGCACACACTTCACCCATACTCTCACTATTGTGTTTTTATGCAAGGGTATGTCAGACTCTCCTGCCGAAAGAGAAGCAGCAAAGAAAAGAGAGAAGTCGCTCCAGCTTGGTATACGGGTAGGCAAGACATGTTACAACGCTATAAAGGGTACAGTGTCAGTAGATGGAGACGCTAAACGTAGCTCTGTAGTTGATGACCTCGCTCGCAACGAACCACTATCCCCGGTGCTTGCTTTAACTTCGCGGTGTCATATGTGGTTGCATGTTGGTGTATAGCTTGTATTCGAAAGGCCGAAGTCGGTCTTTATTAAGATAAGGAAAGATATTTTTTACATGAACCACCATCCCGTGAGCACCAGAAGACAAATAGCTAGTCAGGGCACTGGCCGAGCCAGTGACAAGTCCAGCAAAGACATGCATAACCTGGAAGCCAACTAAAAAGGTGCGAAGGTGGCGAAGCAGCCCGCCTTCCACCAGGCTCTCAGGTCCTAGATGATCATGTTCACCACTCCAGCCGGATGTCTAGCTTGTATTGCTTCCAATTTGGTTAAATTGCATCTGCTTAGCTTACACATTATACCTTTGAATATGACATGCCTTTCTGTTTTTGGTACATACTAGTACATCTGTGTATTAACCATGTTCTTACATCAAACTAATGTTCTTGTGGATCCCTCAACAATCACTTATGACGAGGCAGGCAGGCAAGGGGACTACTCCTCATTTAAAGAATGCGGCGTCAGCCTCCCGACATGATTCTCAAGAAACAGAAATGCTAGATGAAGATAGTGAACGTAGCTCTGTAGTTGATTACAACATTTCCCCTACACTAGCATTGCAGGTGCTTGCTCTAACTTGGCAGCGTGATATGGGGTTGCATGTTGCATATGGTGTCTAGATTGTACTTCTTCCAATCTGGTTAAACTGCATGTGCTAGTCTGCTTAGCTTATACTCCTGTAAATGTGACATTATACCTGTTAATGTGAGATGCCTTCCTGTATTTAGTACATAGTACATCTGTCTATTAAGCATGTCCTTACATAAAACTATTGTTTTTTTGTATCCGCATCAATCAATATGACGAGACACCTTTAGTATATGCAGTGCGATATTAGTTGCATCTTTCATATGATTTATAGCATGCGCTGCTTCTAATTTGTGGAAATTCCATTTATGATGGGACGCTTTTAACTTGGCAGTCATATTGGCCCTGTTTGGATCATGGGGTTAGAGCTAGTATGGGTTAGTTGGGGGCTCAAATAACCCAAAAGACTCCAAACAGGGAGGGTTAGAGTGGGTTAGTTTCATCTAACCCAACTATCCCGGTGGAGAGGTGTTTATTTGGGTTAGAGTGGATTAAAAAATAACTCTAACTCTAGCTGTGTTAGAGTATCCAAACAGGGCCATTGGTTGCATCTTTCATGTGGTGTCTAGCTTGCATTGCTTCTTATTTGCTGGAATGGTTTCTACTTAGTTTACACAAACAGTTGTGAACATGCCATGCCGTCCTGTTTTTTGTACATATTCCATCCTGGTATCATGTGTTTGCCTTACATCAAAGTAGTGATTGTCAGTATCATGCATGAATGAGTTCTGAAGAGAGAATTTTATTGCTTTTTCTTGTCGGTTTTACTTGACAATTCAAAATCAATAAAGCGGAAGGAAGTTAGCAAGGCAGCGGATAAAGGTGCTCCTTCCAAACGGAGGGCCTCTACAGTTTCTACTCCTCCACACCCCCAAGATGATTTCCAAGACAACACATGCATAGACACTCAACAAAGCTGTGTTTATGCCGAGCACGTCTCCCCTAGTGCAGCATCACTGGTGCTCCCTCTAACTTGGCACTGTTATATGTGGTTGCATGTTATGTGTGATGTCTAGCTTGTATTTCTTCTAATTTTGTTGAATTCCATCTGCTTACTTTACACATTATACTTGAATAAGACACGTGTTCCTGTTTCTAGAACATACAATATCTGTCTATCACACCATGTTCTTACATCAAATTACTACTGTTGTGTAACCTGCAACAATCACTTATCATAAGGAACGTTTGACTTTGGAGTGTGATATAGGTTACATCTCACATTCTTTTCTAGCTTGTACTACTAATTTGTTGAAATGGCACTTATGACGAGTCAGTTTTAACTTGGTAGAGTGATATTATTTGCATCTTTCATATGGTGTCTAGCTTTCATTGCTTCTAATTTGTTGAAATGCCTTCTCCTTAGTTTACACATCATAAGCTGTGAATATGCAATGCTGTGAATATGCAATGGCACTAATGACGAGAGACCTCTAACATGGTAGTGTGATGTTGTTTGCATCTTGCATATGATTTATTTCTTGTATTGCTTCACATTTGTTTAAACGCCATTTATGCTGAGACACTGTTAACTTGGCAGAGCGATATTTGTAGCATCTTTCATATGGTGTCTACCTTCCATTGCATTGCTTCTAATTTGATGATATGTCTTCTTCTTAGTTTACACATCATAGTTCTGGTTATCTCTTCTGTCGTGTTTTTCATACATATTACATCCTCCTATCATGTGGTTGTCTAACATCAAAGTTTTATTCATCTGCATCACGCATCAATTTGTTCTGAAGAACTAAATTTTATTCGTTTTTCTTGTCGGCTTGACTTAACATGGCACAGAGAAAGAGGAAGAAACAGAGAATGGCAGGGAATGAGAAGCGGATGAATCCTGCAGATTCTGCTGGTACTGATGGTGCAATAGAAGGTGAAAGTCCAGCGGAAAATTCTACAAACACGGCATCCCATGCTACACAAACGGCAAAAAGAGCCAAATAGAAACAAATAGCTGCCACCAAACAAGCAGAGACAACCCTAGTTCTTGCAACACCTACCACAGTACTACCAGCTGCACGACATACTCGTGCATCAACTGAGCTAGCAGCACGTTCCCAAGCTCCCTTGCCACCTGACACTACTTCCCAAGCACTCTTGACACAAGATGAGTTGGCACTATCAGATGAACCTTGTGAGCTTCAACATCAAGAAGGTAGTTGCCGGAGTCAAGTTACAGTTGCAAGC
This sequence comes from Triticum aestivum, assembly GCF_018294505.1. Taxonomy (NCBI): domain Eukaryota; kingdom Viridiplantae; phylum Streptophyta; class Magnoliopsida; order Poales; family Poaceae; genus Triticum; species Triticum aestivum. The sequence continues at coordinate 398,116,616 of NC_057807.1, forward strand.
TTCTTTATATGTAGTCTCACAGTTTGATGTACACTAACACTTCCTATGTTTGTTGTTGGACTAGCACCTAGGCGCAAGAGGAAACAAACATCAGGGATAATGCTCGATAGGTTAACTAAATCTAGAGGAGGAAGAATGGAGATCCGTTTTGAGCTAGGTTTAAAAAGGCCACGTGATGCTACAGAGTCAGCCAAGTTAGTATTAGAGGCAGCGGTTGCCGTTAGGTGTCATGTACGTATCCTCCCAACATGGATTCAGTACAGGAATGAAAAAGACAAAACCCAGTTCAACACCTTCCTCGACCGTTTATCTGTAAGTATGGTTATGTATGGAAACTAGTAATATCGTCTTGCTCCGTCCCATACTTTATAGGTTGCTGATAATGAGACTCCCATAATTTTCAACAGATGAGGTTCAAGTTGGATAGCCAAGATGATGCAACTAGACAAGCTTGCACCCATGTTTTCAAGTCTGCTCTGCGACAGTATTTGTATAACTTGAGGAAAGCTCACTTTGAAGGCAAGGCTAACAGTGAACTTTCCCAAACATCTCCAGTGGAAAATATATCGGATGAAGACTGGAGGGGCCTTGTTAAACACTGGTCTGATCCGAAGTATTAGGTACATTATATATATGTGATCAGATCACATGTTGAAGTCCTATTGACGCATGTGCCACACAAATCTACCTTCTCGTAGGTGAACTGTTCAAAGAACAAGGCCAACCGTATGAAAGTGAAATTCCAACAGACGACAGGATCTCATAGCTATATTGCACACTGCGAGGCTCTTGTAATTAGCTGCTGTTTCACTCTTTTCACTATACCATATTATCATATCTATATTGACTTATTCGAAATGCAGAGGAAAGCCCGCAAGGACCAAAAAGTACCTGAACCAAATGCTATGGAAATCTTCAAGGACTGTCACACCGGCAAGAAGAAGGGCATGACTACACCAGTCAAAGCCGCTGTTGTAAGTCCTTAATCCTCATGCCTTTTAACTACTACTTACTCTGACTTGTGCCTTGAACTGTATCATTTGCAGCCAATGTCTATTACTCTTTTCAATTTTATACACAATTGTCTTAGCGTATAATTGCACCTTACAAGGTTTAAAAGGGAGGAGTGATGTTCCTTTGATCTTGACCCTAATCTAGTGGTTTTGTGATATGAATGATGTCATATTATGCTTACCGTATTATAAACTTCGTCTCTTTATCCTTAGCCCTCAATACAATGTGAAGAAATAGACAATACATTAGCATTGGTACATGGTCATATGTTTGGAACCTGGTTTTATTATGTACTTTGCAATAAAATACAACTAATATGTTACATGGGTTCACCAGAATAAGTTCTATATATAGACCAAAGCTATTTTGTTTGGTTTTGTTGCCTCCTTAATATCTTCTGTTCTGGTACTACTAATGTAAAACCTCAACTTTTCAGTGAGCTATGGAAAAAATGGTGGAACCGCCACCTTCTGAAGGTGGCGAGGCAACTATAACCGCAGTGTCAGCTCTTGCTGCAGTGGGTTAGTACCTGTCCACTAACAGTGCCAAAAGCACGTTCCTGCGTAATACTGGGTTGGTTGTTAAGGCAATATCATCCAAACTGCCTCATGATCAAGATATGCAAGCTCAAAGCAATGTTGTATCTGTGCTCCAAACGCAAGTCCATTCCCTAACAGAGGCCCTTTGTGAAACAAGGAGAAACATTGCTCAATGTCGTCAAGATATGCATGGTTTTGAAACCAGACTATCAGACATTTGCTATGTTGTTCAGGAGCCTAGGGGAAATGAAGGCGAGTGTTATGGTGTTCCATCGGACAATACAACATGAAAATGTAACAGTCATGTCAAATGAACCGAGCTTCTGAACTTCTAGTGGTGCATTTATCTGCTAGACTATTAAGTTTTATGCCAACCTTCCTTTTGTTATATAGTTGTAATTTGATTTGGTGCAATACAAAATTTATTCTTAACGTGCAGCCACTGGCTGAACAAAACAACAAGCCATTTTGTATAGTGTAGGGTGTTCCCTATATTTGCACAGGTGGATGTAATATGTGTAATCGCCTTAATAGCCTAGCGTTAGTTTGGGCATTATTTATTTCCTAGTTTTCTTTTTCCCTGGTTTGCTAGTGGCCGCAACTACCCATGGGCCATATACGGGCCGTAGGATCCATGGGTCTCCTACGGGCCGTCGCTAAATGGGCATGTAATCGGTGGGCCTCGGGCCGTCGGATAAATGGGTCCACATGGACCGTAATCGGGCGTAATTGGTATCGGCCCAGCACGGTAACGGGCCGTTAACAGGCCGTAGGACTGCAAAAGCTTAATTCTGTCACAGGCATAACGGGTCATTAATGGGCCAGAATATAGGACGGGCTGGCCAGAAACGGGCCAACTCTTGCCATGGGCCGAATTTGGCCCATTAGGGTAACAGGCTAGTAACGGGCCGACTCTTGCCATGGGCCGAATTTGGCCCATTTGAGGAACATGCCAGTAATGGGCCGACTCTTGCCATGGGCCGAATTTGGCCCATTAGGGGAACAGGCCAGTAACAGGCCGGAAGTAACGAGGGCCGAAAAGGAGCCCAAGAACGTATGGGCCGTCAATAGGCCGAAAGCTAACACGGGCTGGAAACGGCCCATGTAAATCACGGGCCGTTAACGGGTACAAAGAAAATTACTGTTCATTATGGGCTAGAGTCACCGTGGGCCTGTAAAGGGCCGAAAGATATGAAGGCCTCATATGGGCCGAAAGACGTCGTGGGCTATACATGGGCTGAAAGTGAAATGGGCTGGTGTTATATGAAGGCCCCACCGCCGGTCCGCCACCAC